>NC_056444.1:955000-972500 GCF_018296145.1 Oncorhynchus tshawytscha | reverse complement strand
TCCCTATCCCCTCTCTATCCATCTCTATCCCTATCCCCCTCTCTCTCGCCCCCTCTCTCTCTATCTCTCTCTATCCCCCCCCTCTCTATCTATCCTATCTCTATCCCTATCCCCCTCTCTCTCTATCCATCTCTATCCCTATCTCTCTATCCCCCTCTCTCTCTATCCCCCTCTCTCTCTATCCCCCTCTCTCTCTATCCCCCCCTCTCTCTCTATCCCCCTCTCTCTCTATCCATCTCTATCCCTCTCTCACCACCTCCACCACAGACAGTGAGAGGTGTAAATCTCACAGATTGTCCCTGCCTCTCTCTCTCTCAAATAGACGAGAACTTTATTCTCAAACACGACCGAGCTTTCCTGTTGTCCATGGCCAACCGCGGCAAACACACCAACGGGTCCCAATTCTTCATGTGAGTAGAAATTCATGATAGTGCCATAACATTTACTAAGCTTTCTGGTTGATAGGTTTCCACACAGGTTTGTACATGAGATGGCATTTGTTTTGCTGTTTATCTGAGGCCTGTCTTTGTATTGTGCCAGGGCTATACACAGGTGAAGTCGGAAGTTTACATACACCTTAGCCAAATAGATTTAAACTCAGTTTTTCACAATTCCTGACATTTAATCATAGCAAAAATTCCCTGTCTTAGGTCAGTAAGGGTCACCACTTTATTTTAAGAATGTGAAATGTCAGTATAATGGTAGAGAGAATGATTGATTTATTTCAGCTTTTATTTCTTTCATCACATTCCCAGTGGGTCAGAAGTTTACATACACTCAATTAGTATTTGGTAGCATTGCCTTTAAATTGTTTAACTTGGGTCAAACGTTTCGGGTAGCCTTCCACAAGCTTCCTACCTCATGATGCCATCTATTTTGTGAAGTGCACTAGTCCCTCCTGCAGCAAAGCACCCCCACAACATTTTACCTTTATTTTACGAGGCAAGTCAGTTAAGAACAAATTCTTATTTTCAATGACGGCCTAGGAACAGTGGGTTAACTGCCTGTTCAGGGGCAGAACGACAGATTTGTACCTTGTCAGCTCGGGGATTCCAACTTGCAACCTTTCGGTTACTAGTCCAACACTCTAACCACTAGGCTACCCTGCCACCCATGATGCTGCCACCCCCGTGCTTCACAGTTGGGATGATGTTCTTTGGCTTGCAAGCCTCCCCCTTTTTCCTCTAAACATAACAATGGTCATTATGGCCAAACAGTTCTATTTTTGTTTCATCAGACCAGAGGACATTTCTCCAAAAAGTACAATCTTTGTCCCCATGTGCAGTTGCAAACCATAGTCTGGCTTTTTTATGCCGGTTTTGGAGCAGTAGCTTCTTCCTTGCTGAGCGGCCTTTCAGGTTATGTCGATATAGGACTCTTTATACTTTTGTACCCGTTTCCTCCAGCATCTTCACAAGGTCCTTTGCTGTTGTTCTGGGACTGATTTGCACTGTTCGCACCAAAGTATAGGAGACAGAACGCGTCTCCTTCCTGAGCGGTATGACGGCTGCGTGGTCCCATGGTGTTTATACTTGTGTACTATTGTTTGTACAGATGACCGTGGTACCTTCAGGTGTTTGGAAATTGCTCCCAAGGATGAATCAGAGTTGTGGAGGTATACAATTTTTTCAGAGGTCTTGGCTGATTTCTTTTGATTTTCTGAGATTGAAGGCAGGCCTTGAAATACATCTACAGGTTCACCTCCAATTGACTCAAATGATGTCAATTAGCCTACCAGAAGCTTCTAAAGCCATGACATAATTTTCTTGAATTTTCCAAGCTGTTTAATGGCACAGTCAACTTAGTGTATGTAAACTTCTGACCCACTGGAATTGTGATACAGTGAATTATAAGTGAAATAATCTCCCTGTAAACAATTGTTGGAAAAAGTACTTGTGTCGTGCACAAAGTAGATGTCCGAACCGACTTGGCTAAACTATATATTTTGTTAACAAGAAATTAGTGGATTGGTTGAAAAATGAGTTTGTAATGACTCCAACCTAAGTGTTTGTAAACTTCCGACTTCAACTTGTATGTATTATGTTAGGTCTAAGCACTGCAGAATAGAGGCCTGTCTATTTGTGTTACGTCAGGGCTAAGCACTGCAGAATAGAGGCCTGTCTATTTGTGTTACGTCAGGGCTAAGCACAGCAGAATAGAGGCCTGTCTATTTGTGTTACGTCAGGGCTAAGCACTGCAGAATCGAGGCCTGTCTATTTGTGTTACGTCAGGGCTAAGCACTGCAGAATAGAGGGCTGTCTATTTGTGTTACGTCAGGGCTAAGCACTGCAGAATAGCATAATTTTGTCTGAATTTTGCAACCCTTCTCCCCTTCAGTCAGTCGATGTGCTTTAATGCACAGAAATAAACAAACATGGATTCCTTATTTTTTTTCACAAATAAGTTACAATGTTTCTCTTGCCATTTTTGTGTAAAATTTGCAGAAAGTCATCGTGCTCTTCCAAGGTAATATGTCTCCGGGGCTGTTTCTGTTTCTCTCTCTTCTCCTGTCTGTCTGTCTTTATCTCTCATTCACTAGTCTGTTTTAAACTTAGTAGGGCCCTATAAAATCCATGCTGCGGAGAATGCGGATGCAATCATGGAATCCAGACAATTAAAATGGAATTCAACAATATTTTAAAAATGCATCAACTAAATGTATTGCATTTATTAGAAAAGTAATTTATTTTCCCCATATTATCGTAAAACATGAAGAGTCAACAGCACGGGAATGTCTGTGCGCGTTTGTCTACCACTTTTTGTAGTAGCTGTTAGCGATGATGCTAATGTAATGACTTTCCCAAAAACCTTCTCAATTGAATGTTAATTACAATGTAACCTATGCCTACTTTGCAGAATATCATGATTATTTGCCTCAATCCAGTGGCCATTTTGTTTTGCAAATTTGGTCTCTGGCTGCTGCGCAGTTGAGTTAAAGAATTTTTCCCAGATCTCAAAAGGGGTCTCCTGATGTGGTTTAAGCATGGTTGTGAACTTAAAACATCAAATTTGGTTGTTTTTCTATCCTAAAAAGTGTGATTTTGAGAGCGAAAACCTGAACCATTTCTGAAAAATGGAAACCTGGAAAAACTAAACAAAGAAACAGAATTTGGAGAAAAACTAGATGGAATCAGGCCAAGAAATTAAAGGGATTTTCTAGGGCCGTAAATGTACACTATGAACACAGCCTCTTTTCTACTGCACCAGGGCAGCAACACAACAGAGCCAGCAGTCATTTGAACATCCATCTAGATTATATATTATTGTAGTGTGAACATGTATTGTCTACTTCTGACATTGAGCACAGTGAGTCATTTGACATGATGATATAGCATGACAATGACTGTGTTGTCACAAAACGTTCTGTTGTTCATGGCTCAGAATACCTCAACACACACCTGTCCTCACCTGATAGCAGAATACCTCAACACCTGTCCTCACCTGATAGCAGAATACCTCAACACACACCTGTCCTCACCTGATAGCAGAATACCTCAACACACACCTGTCCTCACCTGATAGCAGAATACCTCAACACACACCTGTCCTCACCTGATAGCAGAATACCTCAACACACACCTGTCCTCACCTGATAGCAGAATACCTCAACACCTGTCCTCACCTGATAGCAGAATACCTCAACACACACCTGTCCTCACCTGATAGCAGAATACCTCAACACACACCTGTCCTCACCTGATAGCAGAATACCTCAACACCTGTCCTCACCTGATAGCAGAATACCTCAACACCTGTCCTCACCTGATAGCAGAATACCTCAACACCAGTCCTCACCTGATAGCAGAATACCTCAACACACACCTGTCCTCACCTGATAGCAGAATACCTCAACACACACCTGTCCTCACCTGATAGCAGAATACCTCAACACACACCTGTCCTCACCTGATAGCAGAATACCTCAACACACACCTGTCCTCACCTGATAGCAGAATACCTCAACACACACCTGTCCTCACCTGATAGCAGAATACCTCAACACACACCAGTCCTCACCTGATAGCAGAATACCTCAACACACACCTGTCCTCACCTGATAGCAGAATACCTCAACACACACCTGTCCTCACCTGATAGCAGAATACCTCAACACCTGTCCTCACCTGATAGCAGAATACCTCAACACCTGTCCTCACCCTGATAGCAGAATACCTCAACACACACCTGTCCTCACCTGATAGCAGAATACCTCAACACACACCTGTCCTCACCTGATAGCAGAATACCTCAACACCTGTCCTCACCTGATAGCAGAATACCTCAACACACACCTGTCCTCACCTGATAGCAGAATACCTCAACACACACCTGTCCTCACCTGATAGCAGAATACCTCAACAGCTGTCCTCACCTGATAGCAGAATACCTCAACACCAGTCCTCACCTGATAGCAGAATACCTCAACACACACCTGTCCTCACCTGATAGCAGAATACCTCAACACACACCTGTCCTCACCTGATAGCAGAATACCTCAACACACACCTGTCCTCACCTGATAGCAGAATACCTCAACACACACACCAGTCCTCACCTGATAGCAGAATACCTTAACACACACCTGTCCTCACCTGATAGCAGAATACCTCAACACACACCAGTCCTCACCTCATTACAGAATACCTCAACACACACCTGTCCTCACCTGATAGCAGAATACCTCAACACACACCTGTCCTCACCTGATAGCAGAATACCTCAACACACACCAGTCCTCACCTGATAGCAGAATACCTCAACACACACCAGTCCTCACCTGATAGCAGAATACCTCAACACACACCAGTCCTCACCTCATTACAGAATACCTCAACACACACCTGTCCTCACCTGATAGCAGAATACCTCAACACCTGTCCTCACCTGATAGCAGAATACCTCAACACACACCAGTCCTCACCTCATTACAGAATACCTCAACACACACCTGTCCTCACCTCATTACAGAATACCTCAACACACACCTGTCCCCACCTCATTACAGAATACCTCAACACACACCTGTCCTCACCTGATAGCAGAATACCTCAACACACACCAGTCCTCACCTGATAGCAGAATACCTCAACACACACACTAGTCCTCACCTGATAGCAGAATACCTCAACACACACCAGTCCTCACCTGATAGCAGAATACCTCAACACACACACCTGTCCTCACCGGATAGCAGAATACCTCAACACACACCAGTCCTCACCTCATTACAGAATACCTCAACATACACCTGTCCTCACCTGATAGCAGAATACCTCAACACACACACCAGTCCTCACCTGATAGCAGAATACCTCAACACACACACCTGTCCTCACCGGATAGCAGAATACCTCAACACACACCTGTCCTCACCTCATTACAGAATACCTCAACACCTGTCCTCACCTGATAGCAGAATACCTCAACACACACCAGTCCTCACCTCATTACAGAATACCTCAACACACACCTGTCCTCACCTGATAGCAGAATACCTCAACACACACACCAGACCTCACCTGATAGCAGAATACCTCAACACACACACCTGTCCTCACCTGATAGCAGAATACCTCAACACACACCTGTCCTCACCTCATTACAGAATACCTCAACACACACCTGTCCTCACCTGATAGCAGAATACCTCAACACCTGTCCTCACCTCATTATAGAATACCTCAACACACACACATCAGTCCTCATCTCATAACAGAATACCTCAACACACACACACCAGTCCTCACCTCATTACAGAATACCTCAACACACACACACCAGTCCTCACCTCATAACAGAATACCTCAACACACACACCAGTCCTCAACTCATTACAGAATACCTCAACACACACACACCTGTCCTCACTTCATAACATAATACCTCAACACACACCTGTCCTCACCTCATAACAGAATACCTCAACACACGCCTGTCCTCACCTCATAACATAATACCTCAACAGACACCTGTCCTCACCTCATTACAGAATACCTCAACACACACATACCTGTCCTCACCTCATAACATAATACCTCAACAGACACCTGTCCTCACCTGATAGCAGAATACCTCAACACACACACCAGTCCTCACCTCATAACAGAATACCTCAACACACACACCTGTCCTCACCGGATAGCAGAATACCTCAACACACACCTGTCCTCACCTCATTACAGAATACCTCAACACACACCTGTCCTCACCTGATAGCAGAATACCTCAACACCTGTCCTCACCTCATTATAGAATACCTCAAACACACACATCAGTCCTCATCTCATAACAGAATACCTCAACACACACACACCAGTCCTCACCTCATTACAGAATACCTCAACACACACACACCAGTCCTCACCTCATAACAGAATACCTCAACACACACACACCAGTCCTCAACTCATTACAGAATACCTCAACACACACCTGTCCTCACCTCATAACAGAATACCTCAACACACACCAGTCCTCACCTCATAACAGAATACCTCAACACACGCCTGTCCTCACCTCATAACAGAATACCTCAACACACACCTGTCCTCACCTCATTACAGAATACCTCAACACACACATACCTGTCCTCACTTCATAACATAATACCTCAACAGACACCTGTCCTCACCTGATAGCAGAATACTTCAACTATAGCTCTTCCTTTAAGCCCAGTATACTTGGTCATTACATTTGTTTTACTTAAAAAACAAATAATTCAAAGATGTGTTGCAGATAAATGCTATGTAATAATGGCCATGGTTTCTACCTGTGTGTTGGTTGCCATGACCTGTCCTCTCATTCTCTCCCTCCTTTCTCGCTGTGTTCCATAACTCTGCCCGGGCCATACTGGACTGTATAACCCTGGTTGGATTCCTCGAACAGAACCACCAAGACAGCACCTCATCTCGATGGGTATGTCTTGTCTCACTACCTTGCAGCTCCAGAGAAGGTTTACTTGGCACATAAAATTAATCAATACAACTATCTTGGTTGGCCCTAACCTCTCCCAGTTGTATTATTTTCAGTGTCTAACGTCGCTGTGGTACTGTGGTCCCTAACCTCTCCACCCCTCTCTGACCCTTTCTCCTCCCTGCAGGGTCCATGTGGTGTTTGGCCTGGTCATCTCAGGCTTTGAGGTGATCAAGAGGATTGAGGGTCTGAAGACGGACGGAGCCAGCAGGCCGTATGCTGATGTTAGGGTTATGGACTGTGGTCAGCTCATCACTAAGTCAGCCAACGATGGTAGGGACCACACTGCCTAGTCCCTCCCTCCCTCCCTCCCTCCATGGAGTGACTTATCTGTCATTCACTCCTGTGTTATCCCGTAGCTATTTAACTAGACTGGTAGTTTGTATTGTATTTATTGTGGATCCCCATTAGTTCCTGCCAAGGCAGCAGCTACTCTTCCTGGGGTTTATAATGGATCCCCATTAGTTCCTGCCAAGGCAGCAGCTACTCTTCCTGGGGTTTATTATGGATCCCCATTAGTTCCTGCCAAGGCAGCAGCTAGTCTTCCTGGGGTTTATTATGGATCCCCATTAGTTCCTGCCAAGGCAGCAGCTACTCTTCCTGGGGTTTATAATGGATCCCCATTAGTTCCTGCCAAGGCAGCAGCTACTCTTCCTGGGGTTTATTATGGATCCCCATTAGTTCCTGCCAAGGCAGCAGCTAGTCTTCCTGGGGTTTATTATGGATCCCCATTAGTTCCTGCCAAGGCAGCAGCTACTCTTCCTAGAGTCCAGCAGCATGAAGGCAGTTATACAATTTTAAAAACAATATATTCATTACAGAATTCACAACACACTGTGTGCACTCAGGCCCCAACCCTACTACCACATATCTACAACACAAAATCCATGCATTCGTGTGTATTTAACTTTTTATTTAACTATGCAAGTCAGTTAAGAAAAAAATCTTATTTACAATGACGGCCTACCGGGGAACAGTGGGTTAACTGCCTTGTTCATGGGCAGAACAGGAGATGTTTACCTTGTCAGCTCTGGGATTTGATCCAGCAACCTTTTGGTTACTGGCTCAACGTATGTTATCGTGTGTGTGTATGCATGTGTTTGTGTTGCTTTACAGTCTCCGCTGTTTTTTTAAAATCTGATTCTACTGCGTTATCATTTGCTTGATGTGGAATAGAGTTCCATGTAGTCATGGCTCTATGTAGTACTGTGCGCCTCCCATAGTCTGTTCTGGACTTGGGGACTGTAAAGAGATCTCTGGTGGCATGTCTTGTGGGGTATGCATGGGTGTCCGAGCTGTGTGCCAGTCGTTTGGACAGACAGCTTGGTGCATTCAACATGTCAATACCTCTCATAAATAAAAGTAGTGATGAAGTCCATCTCTACTCCACTTTGAGCCAGGAGAGATTGACATGCATATTATTAATATTAGCTCTCTGTACATCCAAGGGCCAGCCGTGCTGCCCTGTTTTGAGCCAATTGCAATTTTCCTAAGTCCTTTTTTGTGGCACCTGACCACACGACTGAACAGTAGTCAAGGTGCAACAAAACTAGGGCCTGTAGGACCTGCCTTGTTGATAGTGTTGTTAAGAAGGGAGAGCAGCACTTTATTATAGGCAGACTTCTCCACATTTTAGCCTCTGTTGTATATCAATATGTTTTGACCATGATAGTTTACCATCCAGGGTTACTCCAAGTAATTTAGTCACCTCATTTCCACATAATTTTTTACAAGATTTATTTGAGGTTTAGTGCATAATTTGTCCCAAATACAATGGTTTAAATTGTATATATATTTAGGACTTACTTATTCCTTGCCACCCATTCTGAAACTAACTGCAGCTCTTTGTTAAGGGTTGCAGTCATTTCAGTTGCTGTAGTAGCTGACGTGTATAGTGTTGTCATCTGCGTTCATAGAGTGGCATGTCGTTAGTAAAGATTGAAAAAAGGGGCCTAGACATTCCTGATTCTCCCTGGATTATGTTGAAAACCTTTTGTTCATAAATCAAATTGTATTTGTCAGATGAGCCGAATACAACAAGTGTAGACCTTCCCATGAAATGCTTACTTACGAGCCCCTAACCAACAGTGCAGCTCAAAAATAGAGTTAAGAAAATAGTTACTTTTCATTTTATACTTTAGTTTATTTAGTAACACAATAAAATAACAATATTGAGGCTATATACAGGGGGTACCGGTACTGCGTCAATGTGTGGGGTACAGGTTAGGCGAGGTAATATGTACATGTAGGTAGGGA
Source organism: Oncorhynchus tshawytscha (assembly GCF_018296145.1). Taxonomy (NCBI): domain Eukaryota; kingdom Metazoa; phylum Chordata; class Actinopteri; order Salmoniformes; family Salmonidae; genus Oncorhynchus; species Oncorhynchus tshawytscha. The sequence continues at coordinate 963,272 of NC_056444.1, read as the reverse complement.
TGGGTAAAGGGACTATGCATAGATAATAAACACAGAGAAGCAGCAGTGTAAAACAAAATGGAGGGGGGGTGTCAATGTAAATAGTCCAGGTAGCCATTTGATTAGTTGTCCAGCAGTTTTATGGTTTGGGGGTAGAAGCTGTTAAAGAGCCTTTTGGACCTGGACTTGATGCTCCTGGTACCGCTTGCCGTGCGATAGCAGAGAGAAAAGGTTATGACTTTGGTGACTGAAGTCTTTGACAATTTTTTAGGCCTTCCAGACTGGTAGTTGAAAACCTGCTGTTATTCTACGTACCTATTTAACTAGGTTGTTATTATACATACCAAGTGTTCAAGAGACATAAAGTGACATAAAACCCACATCCCTATGAAGGAGAGACATTCCAATAATTTTAAGGTCTAATGCTACTCAGAATATATAGATGGCCATGGTCAGGCAAATAGCTGCAAGGAATTTCAGATGTTAATCCCAGATTCCAAATACAGCATTATTGTTGTTGTTCAAACCACTGAGTAGAGAGCCGCCTTTTTTCTCTGTTCCCTTTATATCGCACTACTTTTGACAAGGGGTCGTAGGGTAGTGCTGTGCTGCTCTTTGTCTCAGTGAATCTGGGTCATATTTTACAGCTCATAAGAGGATCACATTTTGATGCTGGTGGTGTTTCTAACAGGCTGTTGGTGCTGGGTGGGCGGTAACCTGCTCTCCATTCAGTCAGGCTCAGTGATGTGATTGCTGTGGAGTTAACAGCTGTCCTTCTGTTATCAGACGGACAGGGCAGCCAGACGGACAGGACACTTTAGTGCCGATCCGATATGTATTGCGACTTGATACTATGGTTTTATTGCAATTCGATGTTCCAAACATAAACATATTACTCATAACTTTTGTGAAGCATCACAGCACAGTTGAAAAAATCTATGGCAAATAGAAATCAAAACTGGATGGTGTTCAGAGATAATGGGAGGGGTTGAGGGTAGCTGAAGGATGGGACTGGATGGTGTTCAGAGATAATGGGAGAGGTAGAGGGTAGCTGAAGGATGGGACTGGATGGTGTTCAGAGATAATGGGAGGGGTTGAGGGTAGCTGAAGGATGGGACTGGATGGTGTTCAGAGATAATGGGAGGGGTTGAGTGGAGCTGAAGGATGGGACTAAAAACAAACAAAAGATATCTATTGTAAAATAGTGTCCATAAAATGGAAGTAGAAGCCTAAGTGGTAGTGTTCACTAGTTTCCTCCAATTAGGGGAGGGATCGTAGGGGGAAATAATAAAGAAACTGTACCTTTGGAAAGTATTCAGACCGACTTTTTCCACATTTTGTTAGTTACAGCCTCTCATAATCACAAAGCGAAAACAGGTTTTTAGAAATAAAAACAGAAATACCGTATACATTAGTATTCTGACCCTTTGCTACGAGACTCGAAATTGAGCTCAGGTGCGTCCTATTTCCATTGATCTTTGAGATGTTTGTACAATTTGATTGGAGTCCATCTGATTTGGAAAGGCACACACCTGTCTATACAAGTTCCCACAGTTGACTCTGCATTTACTCAACAAAGCACTGAGTAAATGGTCAGAATACTTATGTAAATGTGATATTTCAGTTTTTTTTTTTACTTTATCAAAAAAATCAAACCTGTTTTTGCTTTGTCATTCTGGGGCATTGTGTGTAGATTGATGAGAAAAACAAAAATTAAGTTAATTTTAGAATAAGGCTGTAACCTAACAATATGTGAAAAAAAGTCAAAGGGTCTGAATACTTTTATTTTATTTCACCTTTATGTAACCAGGTAGGCAAGTTGAGAACAAGTTCTCATTTACAATTGCGACCTGGCCAAGATAAAGCAAAGCAGTTTGACACATAAAACACGACAGAGTTACACATGGAGTAAAACAAACATACAGTATAAACAAGTCTATATACGATGTGAGCAAATGAGGTGAGATAAGGGAGGTCAAGGCAAAAAAGGCCATGGTGGCAAAGTAAATACAATATAGCAAGTAAAACACTGGAATGGTAGATTTGCAGTGAAAGAATGTGCAAAGTAGAAATAAAAATAATGGGGTGCAAAGGAGCAAAATAAATAAATAAAATAAATACAGTAGGGAAAGAGGTAGTTGTTTGGGCTAAATTATAGGTGGGCTATGTACAGGTGCAGTAATCTGTGAGCTGCTCTGACAGTTGGTGCTTAAAGCTAGTGAGGGAGATAAGTGTTTCCAGTTTCAGAGATTTTTGTAGTTCGTTCCAGTCATTGGCAGCAGAGAACTGTAAGGAGAGGCGGCCAAAGAAATAATTGATTTTTGGGGTGACCAGAGAGATATACCTGCTGGAGCGTGTGCTACAGGTGGGTGATGCTATGGTGACCAGCGAGCTGAGATAAGGGGGGACTTTACCTAGCAGGGTCTTGTAGATGACATGGAGCCAGTGGGTTTGGCGACGAGTATGAAGCGAGGGCCAGCCAACGAGAGTGTACAGGTCGCAATGGTGGGTAGTATATGGGGCTTTGGTGACAAAACGGATGGCACTGTGATAGACTGCATCCAATTTGTTGAGTAGGGTATTGGAGGCTATTTTGTAAATGACATCGCCAAAGTCGAGGATTGGTAGGATGGTCAGTTTTATGAGGGTATGTTTGGCAGCATGAGTGAAGGATGCTTTGTTGCGAAATAGGAAGCCAATTCTAGATTTAACTTTGGATTGGAGATGTTTGATGTGGGTCTGGAAGGAAAGTTTACAGTCTAACCAGACACCTAGGTATTTGTAGTTGTCCACGTATTCTAAGTCAGAGCCGTCCAGAGTAGTGATGTTGGACAGGCGGGCAGGTGCAGGCAGCGATCGGTTGAAGAGCATGCATTTAGTTTTACTTGTATTAAAGAGCAATTGGAGGCCACGGAAGGAGAGTTGTATGGCATTGAAGCTTGCCTGGAGGGTTGTTCACACAGTGTCCAAAGGACTTTCCAAAGGCACTGTATTTTATATATTTAAAACAATATATATTGGGAATTTTAAATTATTGCATTGATGGAAGTGTCTTGTCTTTTACTATGGATTAAGTGGTACAGTTGAGGTTGGAAGTTTACATACACTTAGGTTGGAGTCATTAACTCGTTTTTCAACCCCTCCACAAATTTCTTGTTAACAAGTCATTTTATCAACAATTGTTTACAGACAGATTATTTAACTTATAATTCACTGTATCACAATTCCAGAGGGTCAGAAGTTGACATAACACTACGTTGACTGCGCCTTTAAACAGCTTGGAAAATTCCAGAAAATAATGTCATTGCATTAGAAGTGTCTGATAGGCTAATTGACATCATTTGAGTCAATAGAAAGTGTACAAAAATAGATGTGTTTGGCCATAATGACCATCGTTATGTTTTGAAGAAAAAGGAGGAGGCTTGCAAGCCTAAGAACATGATCCCAAACGTGAAGCACGGGGGTGGCAGCATCATGTTGTGGGGGTGCTTTGCTGCAGGAGAGACTGGTGCACTTCACAAAATAGATGGCAATGAGGATGGAACATTTATGTGGATATATTGAAGCAACATCTCAAGATCAGTTAGGAAGTTAAAGCTTGGTCGCAAATGGGTCTTCCAAATGGACAATGACCCTAAGCATACTTCCAAAGTTGTGGCTTAAGGACAACAAAGTTACGGTATTGGAGTGGCCATCACTAAGCCCTGACCTCAATCCTATAGAAAATGTGTAGGCAGAACTGAAAAGGAGTGTGCGAGCAAGGAGGCCTACAAACCTGACTGTTACACCAGCTCTGTCAGGAGGAATGGGGGAAAATTCACCCAAATTATTGTGGGAAGCTTGAGGGAGGCTACCCGAAACATTTGATCCAAGTTAAACAATTTAAAGGCAATGCTACCAAATACTAATTGAGTGTATGTAGACTTTTGACCCACTGAGAATGTGATGGAATAAATAAAAGCTGAAATAAATAATTCTCTCAACTATTATTCTGACGTTTCAGATTCTTAAAATAAAGTGATGATCCTAACTGAACAAAGACAGGGAATTTTTACTAGGATTAAATGTCAGGAATTGTGAAAAACTGAGTTTAAATGTATTTGGCAAAGGTGTATGTAAACTTCCGACTGTATATGTCTGTTACGTTTATGGGGGGTCAATTAAGGAAGACATCCTCTTCTGCAAACCACTATAAACCAGGACAACAGGAGAGGATATTTTTAAAGTACTGGACAGCTTTGTGACATCAAATGGACTTTGGTGGTCAAGATGTGTTGTTATCTGTACTGATGGTGCAAAAGCCATGACAGGGAGACATAGTGGAGTGGTAACACGCGTGCAAGCAGTTGCTCCCGACACGACTTGGGTACACTGCAGCATCCACCGAGAGCCTCTTGCTGCCAAGGGAATGCCTGACAGCTTGAAAGACATTTTGGACAGTACCGTGAAAATGGTTAACTTTGTTAAAGGCCCCTGAACTCTCATGTATTTTCTGCACTATGCAATGATACGTGCAGCGACCATGTAACACTTTCACAACGTACAGAAGTGCGCTGGTTATCAAGGGGCAAAGTATTGACATGTGTTTTTGAATTGAGAGACGAGCTTAACGTTCTTTACTATCTTTTTCACTTGTCTGACCGTTTGACTGATGACGAGTTTCTCACACGACTGGTCTGTCTGGGTGATCTTTTTTCTCGCCTGAATGATCTGAATCTAGGATTACAGGGATTCTTCGCAACTGGGCGGCAGGGTAGCCTAGTGGTTAGAGCGTTGGACTAGTAACCAAAAGGTTTCAAGTTCAAATCCCCCAGCTGACAAGGTACAAATCTGTCGTTCTGCCCCTGAACAGGCAGTTAACCCACTGTTCCTAGGCCGTTATTGAAAATAAGAATTGGTTCTTAACTGACTTGCCTAGTTAAATAAAGGTTAAAAAAATTAAAAAATGTAAAAACCTCAGCAAAAAAAGAAACGGCCCTTTTTCAGGACCCTGTCTTTCAAGATAATTCATAAAAATCGAAATAACTTCACAGATCTTCATTGCAAAGGGTTGCTGTCCCCAGTCCTTGCTGTCCCCAGTCCTTGCTGTCCCCAGTCCTTGCTGTCCCCAGTCCTTGCTGTCCCCAGTACACCTGGCCATGCTGCTGCTCTAGTTTCAACTTCCACCTGACTGTGCTGCTGCTCCAGTTTCAACTGTTCTGCCTTATTATTATTCGACCATGCTGGTCATTTATGAACATTTGAACATCTTGGCCATGTTCTGTTATAATCTCCACCCGGCACAGCCAGAAGAGGACTGGCCACCCCACATAGCCTGGTTCCTCTCTAGGTTTCTTCCTAGGTTTTGGCCTTTCTAGGGAGTTTTTCCTAGCCACCGTGCTTCTACACCTGCATTGCTTGCTGTTTGGGGTTTTAGGCTGGGTTTCTGTACAGCACTTTGAGATATCAGCTGATGTACGAAGGGCTATATAAATAAATTTGATTTGATTTGATTTAAACACTGTTTCCCATGTTTGTTCAATGAACCATAAACAATTAATGAACATGCACCTGTGGAACGGTCGTTAAGACACTAACAGCTTACAGACTGTAGGCAATTAAGTAGAGCTGTGTCGTGATGGGGTCTCGTAGAGCTGTGATGGGTCTAGTAGAGCTGTGTCGTGATGGGGTCTAGTAGAGCTGTGTCGTGATGGGGTCTAGTAGAGCTGTGGTGTGATGGGTCTAGTAGAGCTGTGGTGTGATGGGTCTAGGAGAGCTGTGGTGTGATGGGTCTAGGAGAGCTGTGGTGTGATGGGTCTAGTAGAGCTGTGGTGTGATGGGTCTAGGAGAGCTGTGGTGTGATGGGTCTAGGAGAGCTGTGGTGTGATGGGTCTAGGAGAGCGGTGGTGTGATGGGCCGGCTCTGGTAGAGCTGTGGTGGGATGGGCAGGGCCTTGTGGAGCTGTCCTGAGGTGGATCTAGCATGGTAAGTCTGTGCTCTGTTGGGCCTGGCCTTGTAGAGCTGTTTTGTAATGGGCCGGGTGTAGGAGAGCTGTGTTGTGATGGGTCTGGTCTGGTAGAGCTGTGTTGTAATGGACCGGGCCTAGTGGAGCAACTGCTCTTGTAGAGCTGTGCTGTAATAAGCCGTGTCTGGCTATTCTCTCCTGTGGATGGTGGGGGTACTGTTGTTTCAGAAAGTGGGTCATCTGCTGCTGGGGTGATGGGTGTGGGTCCCTGCCAAGAGTTGCATCCTTTAGGTCCATAGCAAAGGTTCTGATACTGTCTTGTTCAAGGTGTATATTATTGTGTAAGTGTTCACAAGTCAGATGAGTGGGATGGTGAGCCATTCTGACATTGAGCAGTGAGGCACAGTCCACAGTGATCTCTTGATTCATTTAATGTCAATCAACTGTCCTGGGGAGTCTTTTCTTGGTAGGAGGGTGGACACTACTATAGTGGTTGTTGGGAACATGGCCTGTGCCCACTCTGCCACTCTTCCTTCTCACTGCCCCAGGATGATACATTTTCACCTTACATTTTCAGGTGTGTCAATCCTTGTCTGACTGAGTAGCTGCATTACACTCTCAGTTGTAGCACACCAGAATGTATACACCTGGTGTCTAGGGAATCATCTTTCCTGGACTAAGAACTTCCCATTTGAATCATTAAGGATTGCAGTTGTGTGTGTGTGTGTGGTTGACCTGGGCTGGAGCAGACTGGGAGGCTGGTTAGTTGACCTGGGCTGGAGCAGACTGGGCAGCTGGTAGGTTGACCTGGGCTGGAGCAGACTGGGAGGCTGGTAGGTTGACCTGGGCTGGAGCAGACTGGGAGGCTGGTAGGTTGACCTGGGCTGGAACAGACTGGGGAGGCTGGTAGGTTGACCTGGGCTGGAGCAGACTGGGAGGCTGATAGGTTGACCTGGGCTGGAGCAGACTGGGAGGCTGGTATGTTGACCTGGGCTGGAGCAGACTGGGAGGCTGGTAGGTTGACCTGGGCTGGAGCAGACTGGGAGGCTGGTAGGTTGACCTGGGCTGGAGCAGACTGGGAGGCTGGTAGGTTGACCTGGGCTGGAGCAGACTGGGAGGCTGGTAGGTTGACCTGGGCTGGAGCAGACTGGGAGGCTGGTAGGTTGACCTGGGCTGGAGCAGACTGGGAGGCTGGTAGGTTGACCTGGGCTGGAACAGACTGGGAGGCTGGTAGGTTGACCTGGGCTGTGACAGACTGGGAGGCTGGTTGGTTGACCTGGGCTGTGGCAGACTGGGAGGCTGGTTGGTTGACCTGGGCTGGAGCAGACTGGGAGGCTGGTAGGTTGACCTGGGCTGGAGCAGACTGGGAGGCTGGTAGGTTGACCTGGGCTGGAGCAGACTGGGAGGCTGGTAGGTTGACCTGGGCTGGAACAGACTGGGAGGCTGGTTGGTTGACCTGGGCTGGAGCAGACTGGGAGGCTGATAGGTTGACCTGGGCTGGAGCAGACTGGGAGGCTGGTAGGTTGACCTGGGCTGGAGCAGACTGGGAGGCTGGTATGTTGACCTGGGCTGGAGCAGACTGGGAGGCTGGTATGTTGACCTGGGCTGGAGCAGACTGGGAGGCTGGTAGGTTGACCTGGGCTGGAGCAGACTGGGAGGCTGGTAGGTTGACCTGGGCTGGAGCAGACTGGGAGGCTGGTAGGTTGACCTGGGCTGGAGCAGACTGGGAGGCTGGTAGGTTGACCTGGGCTGTGACAGACTGGGAGGCTGGTTGGTTGACCTGGGCTGCGGCAGACTGGGAGGCTGGTTGGTTGACCTGGGCTGTGGCAGACTGGGAGGCTGGTTGGTTGACCTGGGCTGTGACAGACTGGGAGGCTGGTTGGTTGACCTGGGCTGTGGCAGACTGGGAGGCTGGTTGGTTGACCTGGGCTGTGACAGACTGGGAGGCTGGTTGGTTGACCTGGGCTGCGACAGACTGGGAGGCTGGTTGGTTGACCTGGGCTGCGGCAGACTGGGAGGCTGGTTGGTTGACCTGGGCTGCGACAGACTGGGAGGCTGGTTGGTTGACCTGGGCTGCGGCAGACTGGGAGGCTGGTTGGTTGACCTGGGCTGCGGCAGACTGGGAGGCTGGTTGGTTGACCTGGGCTGTGACAGACTGGGAGGCTGGTTGGTTGACCTGGGCTGCGGACAGACTGGGAGGCTGGTTGGTTGACCTGGGCTGCGGCAGACTGGGAGGCTGGTTGGTGACCTGGGCTGCGGCAGACTGGGAGGCTGGTTGGTTGACCTGGGCTGTGACAGACTGGGAGGCTGGTTGGTTGACCTGGGCTGGAGCAGACTGGGAGGCTGGTT